>NC_059435.1:10657463-10700366 GCF_021028975.2 Sphaerodactylus townsendi | reverse complement strand
AGGTCATAGTGTTACCTGAAATACTGGGGTCTTCCCCTTCAGGAGTAGGAGAAATAGCAAGGGCAAACCTGACGTAGCAAGAGGACAGGTAAGCTTTAGATATTTGTTTTAAAACATTTTTAGTGTTTTTTGGTTTTTGGCCTGCAGGGGGCGCATTGTTTAGGCTAGCAGCACCAAACTTTCAGGGATTGTTTGGGGGACTCTTCTGATGATACTACCCAGGTTTGGTGAGGATAGTTCAGGGGGTCTAAAGTTATGGACTCCCAAAGGGGGTGCCCCATCCTCCCTAGTTTCCAATGGGAGATGATAAGAGATGGGGGCTACACCTTTGAGGGTCCATAACTTTAGACCCCCTGAACCAAACTTCACCAAACCTGGGTGGTATCATTAGGAGAGTCTCGTAAAGATACCCTGAAAGTTTGGTGCTTCTAGCTTAACAATTGCACCCTGACAGCAGGCACCCCCCAAATTTCCCCAGATTCTCCTTTTAAATCCACCCCCTTCGGCATGGATTTAAAGGGAGAATCTGAGGTCCTCAGTTTAGAAGAAGAAGAAGAGTTTGGATTTATATCCCCCTTTCTCTCCTGCAGGAGACTCAAAGGAGCTTACAATCTCCTTGCCCTTCCCTCCCCCCCACAACAAACACCCTGTGAGGTAGGTGGGGCTGAGAGAGCTCCGAAAAGCTGTGACTAGCCCAAGGTCACCCAGCTGGCATGTGTGGGAGTGCACAGGCTAATCTGAATTCCCCAGATAAGCCTCCACAGCTCAAGTGGCAGAGCAGGGAATCAAACCCGGTTCCTCCAGATTAGAATGCACCTGCTCTTAACCACTACGCCACATTGAAAGTGATGCTGTTTCAGGGTGGGGGATAATCCACCCCAAAACAGCATCACTTTCAATGTTGTTTAACTGGGGACCCCAGATTCTCCCTTTAAGGTGGATTTAAATGGAGAATTTGGGCTCTCTAGTTTAAACACCTTTGAAAGTGATGCTGTTTGAGGGTGGATTCCAGCATTACAGCGGCTGCTGGGGGGGCGGGGCTCAGATTTTGCACCGGCCTCCATTTTCCCTCTGTGCCTCTGCCCAGAGGGTAAGGCAGAGGGAACTGCTGGCTGCCGGCTGGGAGCCCAGCTGGTGGGGGGCAGGGCAGGGCAGGGCAGGGCAGGGCAGGGCAGGGGAGTCTGCCATCCCGGCCTTGGAGAGCTGCTTTTATAAGTGCTATGCCGGGAGCGGGGCTTGGGGAGGTGTGGCCATGCCTTAGGGGTGTGTGGGGGTGTGTGTGGCCCCACCCCCAAACCCACCCACCCATAAAAAATCTCTACCTACGTCCCTGCAAAATGGACCACCAGCTTGCACAGGAATATTAATTAGGGTCTGTGGTCCACACTATTGTAAACAGCTTCTTGTAAGCAGACTCCTATTTTGTAATTTTTATACAGCTTCATGTGTTGTGTTAATACAGAACAAGGTTGCTAGGTAGTAAGGAGGGAGACTGGGAAAGCAGAGTGGCTGCGGGGGGGGTAGGGAAAGCTGGAGATAGGGAGGTGAAGGAGTTTGCTGAGAAGAGGCTGAAGGAAGTCAGGAGAGAGAATGAGATGCCCCCTCAAAAACCTGGCGGATCTCCCTTTTGTATCCTTTGCCTATTTTACAATCACCAGATCTGTTTTTTTTCTTCCCCTCCATCATGTTTGAAATGTATTTAGCATATTTCAAGAATCTAAAGGAACTTCTCGTATTTGTATAGTATCTCAGCAACCCATATCGCTCACTCACTCGGGAGATGTGGCATAGTGTGATTGTACAGAGGGCAGGGGTCCCTTAGTTATCCTAGATGATCTTGGACCAAACACAACCTCTTAGGAATGTGTCTCAGTTGACCATCTGTGAAATTATTCAAGAAGCTCCCAAATGCTTGTAAATGCATGCGTAGTAGCAAGTTGCTTCAGGTGACTGTGTGTTGGCCACTGCTGGACCTACCCAAGTCTCACAAGTTGAGTGGAGCCTACCATTGGGCTGAGGTGAGTTGTGTGGCATCCAGTCATAGCATTTGCCATCAAGTCATAGCATTTGCCATACCTGGGTAAGTTACACAAATTGCATGGTAGCAAGTGGCGACAGTGGTGCATCCAGCTGGAGCAGCAGTGGCATAGGCGATTAAGAGCTCGTGTATCTAATCAGGAGGAACCAGGCTTGATTCTCCGCTCTGCTGCCTGAGCTGTGGAGGCTTATCTGGGCAATTCAGATTAGCCTGTGCACTCCCACACACGCCAGCTGGGTGACCTTGGGCTAGTCACAGCTCTTCTGAGCTCTCTCAGCCCCACCTACCTCACAGGGTGTTTGTCGTGAGGGGGGAAGGGCAAGGAGATTGTCAGCCCCTTCGAGTCTCCTGAAGGAGAGAAAGGGGGGATATAAATCCAAACTCCTCCCCCTCCTCCTCCTCCTCCTCCTCTTCTTCTTCTTCTTCATCATCATCATCCATGGAAAATAGTGCCTAGGGCATGCACTCATGTTGTGCCACTGGCACATGTCTTTTAGATAACTTTACTATAATATGAACTAAAAAATGCAGGTCAAGCTCCTTACAACCTAATCCAGACAGGGAGGGGAAGCATGACAGCCACTCTGGAGCTCTGAGGCAACCCTTGGAGGTTTTGCTTCCCTCACCTGGGGTAACCCTTATGCTGGCCAGGGGGGCATCCCCATCAGCGTGAACCTGCACCACATCCTGTGGGGGATTGCCCCCGCCACTCTGGATTTGTCTCTAACTCTTTTAATGAAAAAATTATGGAACAACATGAAAATAATTCCTTCTAATTTCATTAGATATGAAACTAATGCAAGCAAATTTCTAAGGCCCTTTCTGCACAAGCGCGGGTGGGGGGGGGTTCGTCGGCATAGTTTTTGCCGGCGCACCCCTGCGGGACTGTTCGAATGGACAGTCCCGCTGGAAGCTACGCTGGTGGCGCAGCCTTCACACAGGCTGCGCCGCTCCCAAACACTGCTTACCTCCCATCTCCTTCTGTCATGTTGTGGAAGCCAGGGGACACGCCCCCCCCCTGGCCAGAGCGACGACTCTGGAGAATGAGGCCAGGGGGCATGTCTCCTGGCCTGCACAATGTGTCAGAAGGCGACCGGAGGTAAGCAGCATTTGGGAGGGCCGGGGGAGAAACGCCGGCTTCCACCCGGTGCCGGTCGCATGGCACCGAATGGAAACCGGCGTTTGCAAAAAAACTCGCTCCCTGAGTGAGTTTCGAAAACACTGTTTGGGTGGGAACCAAGCGCCGCTGCAGCGATTTGGCAGTGGCGGCTGTGTGAACGGTCCCCGCCAAAATGGCGTTTTACCGGCCCGCCACCACCACTTTGGGCCCATGTAGAAAGGGCCTAAGATACAAAGTACCCAAATAACACGCTAAAACTTAATTGATCATTTTGTGCAGAAATCTGTCTTTGATCACATCATAGACCAATTTGCATCAATGAGTACAAGGAAGCGGAAGTTTTTACATATGGGTCCTATTTAAGTGATTTTTCCTAATGTTCAAAACAGGGGGTTTGAAAGAACTTTGCTTGAATTTGTTTCATATTTAATGAATTCCAAGGGACAATATCATGGCTGGTCTCCGCAATGCAGATAACTATTAGAGATAGTTGTCTGTATTTAGAGATTGTTATTATCTCTATTAGAGATCGTTATCTGTATTTGGAACCAGTTAACAGGATACAGAAGGGGAAGAAATCGGTTCCAGTTGGAGAATTATTAAACGTCCACAGCAGGCTCCTTTTTAATGGAAGACATGGTTATTACATGGGTGTCCAACAAAGTTAGCTATTCCCCCAGAAACATTGGAACTGACGACCAACCAGTTTGCAACCTGGAATTCTTTTCCCCTGGAGGGCCACCGAAGCCCACTTCAAAAGCACTGTTTTAAATGGTCCTTACACTAAAATAGTATATATTTAAAGTTGCCTATTAATCTATATCTTTTTGTTTATCTGTGTATCTATCTATCCATCCATCCATCTAAAAGGTATGCAGTGTTTTTAGATACATAAACTGTAGCATCATAAATGACTGTGTATATGCCTAAGGACATCCTGCTTAATAATTAGATGCTTGTCAGAGTTCCTTGCAAAGTTAGGTGGTGGAAACACCTGATGCCCGCTCTGACTCCATTTGTTGTCAGCACAATTAGACCTAATTGCGAGGGAGGGCTGGATTTGTGCTTGAGGGGGCTGCCTCTCCTGAGCCGTGGTTCAGCAGGCGTTCCGATAACCACAGGTTACAGCAAATGCCGTTCATTAAGGCAGAGCAGTGTTTTTTGCAGATGAGAAAGTTTCATCAAGGACGTTAGTCTAACTTGTCTCTGTAGGTCTCAGTAGGGCCCTGAAGGGAATCCATGCAGTGAATAGGCTGTATTGCAAACCTCTTATACAAAGAAAAGTTGAGTCCCGGGTGCATAGGTACACAAATGGGACGAGTTTAATGATCTGTTTCTCTTGCCGTTCTCTTTTGCTCACTCCTCCAACTGTCCGTTATTGGAAAGAAAAGTTTCCAGGGAAAGTGTATGTGATAAAGCCACACAAGTGACTTTGACATGATATTCAGGGGCGATAGAATGTACTGGGGAGTGGGCACATTTCTGTGAACAATCGCCACTGTGATTTCCGTATGTTCATTTCAAGGTGCGCAAAGGCCTGACGTTCACACATGCGAGTGATTACTCTCCACCCAATCACATTAGTCCTAGGCAAACATGTCTATCAGGTGTTTGATCCACAGGGGTTGCTGGGCATGGAATGACTTGTGTGTTGGTCCTGCCTGCTTCCCTCCAAGGGGCTACTGGTCATAGAGCACTACTGGTTATCTGCACATGTAATACACACAGTCTTCCTAACTGGGAATATTTGAAAAGCCGTGTCCCTAAATGTGGGAGGAGTCCCTAGGAATGTATCCTTCCTTCATGCATACGCATTAAGCTCATGAGCCAGCAATCACATGGAGGTAGGGAGCAGGACCAGTATGCTCATACACATATTAAGTGAATGCATGATCCAAATGTATGTGGATGGGTTATGGACAGGCACCTATATATGTGCATTTGTATGCACCCTGGACCTTTACACAACTCCGAATGACAGTGCAGTGGCCAGGGATGCTCAGAATGTCCTGGTATATGTGGTACTGGTTAAGAACAGATGAATTCTAATCTGGAGAACCGGGTTTGATTCCCCACTCCACCACCTGAGTGGCGGAGACTTATCTGGTGAACCAGATGTGTTTCCGCACTCCTACATTGCTGCTAGGTGATCTTGGGCTAGTCATAGTTCTTCGGAACATTCTCAGCCACACCTACCTCACAAGGTGTCTGTTGTCGGGAGAGGAAGGGAAAGGAGTTTGCAAGCCACCTTGAGTCTCCTTACAGTAGGGAAAGTAAATCCAAACTACTCCTCCTCCTCTCCTCCTCTGATCTGGAGAACCAGGTTTAATTCCCCTCTCTTCCACATAAGCAACAAACTCTAATCTGAAGAACTGGGTTTGATTCCCCACTCGTCCACATGAATGGCGGACTCTAATATGGAGAACTGGGTTTGATTCCCGCTCCTCCGTATGAGTGACAGACTCTTATCTGGTGAACTGGATTTTTTTCCCCTGCTGTTCCCCATGAGGCCTTCTGGGTGACCTTCAGCTAACCACAGTTCTCTCAGAACTCTCTCAGCCCCACCTTCCTCACAAGATGTCTGTTGTGCGGAGAGGAAGGAAAAAGGAGTTTGTAAGCCACCCTCAGTCTTCTTACAGGAGAAAAGGTGGAGTATAAATCTAAACTCTTCTTATTAGTAATGGCCTTACATCATGACACTACCTGTCAAGTCAAATGCTCTCCTGATGGTATACTTAGTCCTTATATACCAATTAACAGGGGTGTCAAACAGGGGTGTGTTTTGGCCCCAACCCTATTTAATCTTTTTTTAAGTGATCTGGCTTCCTTTTTGATGGAGGATTCCTCGCACTGCCCTGCTTTGAATCATATGACCATACCCTTACTTTTGTATGCTGATGACGCTATATTACTCTCCCGTACAAAAGCTGGCTTGAAACGCTTACTGGCACGCTGTGTTGAATATTGTAGTCATAATAACCTGACGCTTAATTTTGCAAAGTCAAAAATAATGGTTTTTGCTTGTTCTTGGAGACCATTTAGTTGGCCAATAAATAATGAACAGCTTGAACAGGTCAAACATTTTAAATACCTGGGTCTCCACTTTAATTATAACTCCTCTTGGGTTACCCAAAGGAAATTGGCCATTGAATCAAGCAAACTTAGTTGCAAGGCCATTAGCCGCTATTTTCGCACCAAAGGTCATGAATTTGTACCTGCAGCCATTAAGGCATTTAATGCTAAAATCACCATGCAATTACTATACGGAATCCCACTGTGGATACAAGCATGGAGCTGCGATATGGAAAGAGTTCAGTCATGCTTTCTCTATAGTATACTCGGCTTACCTCACTCAGTCCCATATGCTGCGGTCTGTTTGGAGGTGGGCCAACATCTACTCCATACAAGAGCATGGTGCATGACCTTCCAATTCTGGATACGATTGTGCTTTAACAACTGTCACAAAAGCTTTACCTACCAGGCTCTTTCTTTCATAGCCAAAACCGAGTGGTGGTCCTTTGTTGAGGCGAAAATCCATGAAATGGGTCTATCCTTGGATGCATTGGTTTTAATGAATGCCAATGAGCTAAAGCTGACTATCAAAAAGAGATTGTATGATCTCGAGTATAGTCACCTGATGCAGCAGGCTAATAAACGCTGCTCTCCCTTGCACTTGGGTATACCATTAAAACCCTATACCATGGCCAAGTATTTCCATTTGGTCTTAGAACCCAAATTGCGACGAGCCCTGACCCTTGCCAGGTGCAATATTCTCCCTTCAGCTACCACTCAGGGCAGAATACAGAAAGTGCCTTTTAATGAAAGATTTTGTCCCTGCAGTTCAGCTTACGAAGAATCAATCCAACACGTGATATTACACTGCCCGTTACACAGTTTAGCCAGGAATAAATATCTAAACCCGTGGTTAAAACCCCCCATTGATAATATTAATCTATCAATTGTGGTAACGATGTTGGATTGTGGTTCTGCAAGTGTATTGGAAGCGCTGGCTAACTTTTTGTGCTCTGTCATCAGCAAACGGTTATAACTGTTCTGGAGATTGTATCATTACACTGAGGTCGCCATTTTTCTGGTATATTGCTGCTGTTTTAATTATGCCATTAAAGGTTTATATATATATATAACTCTTCTTATTCTTCATTAGCAACGACAAAATACTTGAATTACTAACCTTACCCCTGCTCACTGCCTCTAGCGGATCAATGTCCCATTCCTGGGGACTGCTCAATAGAAAAGGCTTTTGTGTTTCTGGGATGCATAGGTGGGACATTGGGGAGTAACAGTGTATCCCCCCCCCTTCTGGGGCTGCAGGGGAGGGATTGTGGGCAGAGCCGCAAGCAGCAGAGGCCTCAAGAGAGGTAGGCCTCATCCTGCTTCGGCTCCACTCCGTCAAGGACTTTGGAGGACATTGGTTTCTGGAGACCTTCAACTTGTATGCCCTAGCAACTTGGTTAGACTTCCAAAGTGTCCCTCATGCCAGCCTCCACCACTGTCTCGATGTTTTAAAATGTCACTCTCTCCTTCCATGTAACTAGAGCTCCAATCCGCTTATGGAGATATGAATAAGCAGTGATTGTTGCTCTGCCATAGATGGGTCAGGTGAAAAGCAGGGCGCCCCTCCCCAACTTGAGTACTGCCCAAAGGAAGTCCTGCCCCTTTGCTCAGTTAAAGACATCAGTCGCTCAGAGGAGCCTGGCCTGAGCTAGTAGCTTTATAGGACCAGGCGGATGGAACCCTTTTGCGCTCTCATGTGCCATCTGCCCCAAACTGTGCTCATTGATGACACCACCCTTTGGCATCACAGGAAGTTCCTTGACCTGGATAGTGAGCGATGGCAAAGGTGAGAACTGGGGTTTCTGTGCATTGTCAGCTTCATGATGGTTTTCTCAGCCAGAAAATTGCCAGACGAAAAGTAAACTTCATCTCTTTCAGCATGTCAGTTTTTGCAGGGTTTGGTTGTCCTTCATTCCATCTTGTCAAGAGAAAATATATAGTTGCGGTTTATCCTGGTTTCTAGTACTGGATTGCTGGGTTTTGTCTTTTTCTCTAAATCAGCCATTCTCAACCAGGGTTCTGTGGTACCTTGGGGTGCCGTGAGCATGTCCCAGGGGTACCACGGCAACACTACCACCCCACCACCCTCATTTTTGTGGTGTCTCCCACCGGCACCAGCAAGGACATGGAGCTGGCCCATGGGGCAGGGCCTGCCACAAGGTCAGCAGCCACCAGTGCTTCCCTTCACCCTGGGAGGGGAGGGGAAGGTGGGGTGTGTGGCAAGCAGGGGCAATGGGAGGGAAAGGTGGAGGGTGGCGGCAGGGGTACCATGAGATATGAAGAGTGAGGTCAAGGGTACCCTGACCTTGAAAAGGTTGGGAAACACTGCTCTAAATGCTACATAATTAAAGTTAGGCCTTGGTTGAACTGCAAGGAGCAGCTAATAAGGAAAGATCAACTGTGTTTTGCATCTGTGCACTCTGATGTAATGAAAAGGTATCTCTTGCCAGAGAGAAATGTTAACACTTTGGAGGTGATATGCCATTGCCTGCCTCTGAGCCACCCTGGTATTCCTGGGAGGTCTTCTATCCAAATACTAGCCAGTGTCAGGAGTGAGAGGGTGTGTCTGGTCAAAGGTCACCAACTGAGCTTCCTTGGTGTAGGTTGGGCTGTGAACTTGGTTTCCCCATGTCCTTCCAAATCTAACACCTTAACATCTGCACAACACTATAAGCCCAATCCAGTCCTTCATGGGGAGATTCCAGTCTGCTCCCTCCAAAAGGCTTCTCTGCAGTGTGGAAAGCCCTTCCCCCAACTTTGCAAAGAAATGCACCAGCTGGCTAAACTTTCCCATAGGGGGATAATGGAATTACCCCACAAAAAATGTGGCATACATCCGAGGACAGCTCTGTAGGTGTGCAGGGGCTGGGAGAGCAGTGTAAGTCGGCTCCTCCCCCTGAAATCCCCCACAGAATGCCCCTAGTGACACCAAGACATCTTTCTATGCCAGCAGGGCTAGAGAATGGCATTGGCTTCTAGAGTTAAGCACTGCAGAGCTACACTGTGTTCACCCACAAACATATCTCCCCATTTTGCCAGAGCATTTGCCCCTTGTCCCAGCAGGGTGGGAACCCATGTCTATGCAGGGATGCACCGATTCCTAAGATGAGTTGCCCCCCCCCCCCCCATTAGGCTATGGGTCTCCTAAATTGGAAACAGTGGACACTACTTTTACTAGGCAAACCATTGGGGGAGGTCAACTTTTGAAGTATGTGTTCCTATTCATACTGCCAACCTTGCAGGGTAGCCTAGTGATGCAGTTCCAAGATGGATGCCATCCTCTACATTATCTCAGTGACACCAATAAGGACAGTAAAACCTGCCAAAAATCTGCCTTGCAAATTGCTTGTACATTTATTATTTTACCTTTAAACTTTAAAAGTTAAACCTTTGCTTCGCTCTCCTGCGGATTTCTTGCAAAGGCTAATCTACATGAATGTTGGCAACAGAGATGTAGAGTTTACCCATCCTCTTGCTACTTCAGGTCTACCCTTGCTAATTTCCCCCCATTCTTAAAGGGGAAGACACCACTGTTTTGGGCAACACCTCTGCCAACACCTTTTCTAACACCTTTTCTGGCACTCAGAGTTTTTAGAAAGTGGGTTCAGCTAGCCAGAGGTGGGAGACGGTGGTTACCCCCACATTTCTTTCAGAATTCCAGAAATGACCACATGCTCAGAAAAGTTGGGGACCTCTGTGTTAGATATAGGGAGAGAACAACAAAACTCGTTTTCTTCTGGCTTTCTGCTATGAACGAGGCCTCATCCAGCACTATGAGCTGGACAGTTGACTTAAATACTGTGATTATTCCAAATGACTAAATGAGCCTTCTCTGTCGTGCCAGATCCCATAGGCATAGTTCAAGGCCCATCAAGTCAGGGCTGAAATTTTACATAAAATACCACTCTTGTAGACTTCTTTTTGCTGACAGACTGGTAGCAGATCAGGGTGTACCAGCAAAATCTTTGCCAGTTGCCTCTTATTAAAACATGTGGAAGTCATAGAAAATAATCAGTTGGTAACTGGCTTGAAGCTGGATAAGAAAAGCTGGGCACGCTACATTCAGATTCCTCTGAGATGGCAATAATCTTTCAGTTGCTCTTAATTTTTGAACTGCACTTACTTCCAGCTGAAACAGCCGTACCTGGTGTCTTGTGTACGATGACAGACTACAGCCAATTGACTTATAAATATTATCAGCTTGGAGACCAAATAATTGGAGCCATGGGTTCGTTTTTCAGTGACCTATTTGATCAAATATCTTTCAGGCATTATCCCCAAATTCAAATGGAAGAAGGAGATATGTAAGATAACTTTTTCTTTAATAATATATCGGAGATCAAATAAGCTATCAAACCAATGGCATGGTTTCCTAAATTTTCGTTCAAATGTAATGACTATTATAAACCTTTTTTTAAAAAAAAAAAAAGTTAATGCACTTTATAAACTGTGGTATTTTTACTCCTGTTATCTATTGTCTATTCCAAAATTCTTCCAATTTGATTTACAAAAGCATCAAATACTTACCCTCCCCTGTTTTAGTACAACACTTCTTCCTTTGTATGTTTAGTCAGATTTTGGAACACACATGATGAGTATTTTTTTTTTTGAGGAATCATCCATCTTTTGATGATTGCAATTAGTGAAGATCCAGTCAAATCCACTGTTGCTTGATATTTCCGATTCTCTTTTAAACTATTCAGTATCTTATAAATTAAGGTTTTTTTAAAAAAAATAAATAAATCTGAGATTGCTTAAATCTTTTTTCAAGATATAATGTCTATTATTAATCTTTTTTTAAAAAAAAAATGTTCACACACTTTCTAAGCTGTGGCATTTCCTATTTTGGTTGTGTGCTGTGTATTCCACAAATTATTTCAATCATACCTCCCATGATGAACATGTTTGATTTGATAAAACATTAAACCCCCACCCTCCCCTACTTTAATAACGTACTTTTTTGTCTGTGTCCTTAAGCAGATTTTAGAACACACATGATGAGTATTTTTTAAGGAATCATCCATCTTTTGATGGTTGCAATTATTGAGGATCCATTTTCAGTTGTTTCTCATTTGTCATTTCCTATTCTGTTTTAAACTAACTGTGAAGTAAATATTGTAAATTAAGGGGATCCAGAGATGAAGGATGGACTGACACATAAATGCATGTTGAAAATGTGAGACCCTCTTCTTCATGGTCTGTTGGATCCTCTTCCGTGATCTCATTTTTCTACTCAGTGCTCAGTTTTACTTGAACATTTGCAGAATACTCTAAAGAAACATCATATCTTCAGGGAGACAGTTGGAAACAACATATAGAGGTAGTTTTCCCACTTACCATCTGCTGCTCGGGGTCCCCCGGCACTCCCAACTACAGGGGCGGCGACAACGCAGCCACCCCGACGCTGCCGCTCTCGCGTCCCCTCAGCGCGCGTCATTCCTGGCACTCCTCAAAACGGCGCCTTTTGCGCGGGGTCGTGGGGAAGCCAGGGAGCGCGCCAGAAATGACGCGCGCAGAGAGTAGCGCGCAGCAAACTGTGGTCATGGTAAGTGGGGAAACGACCAGAAAGTGCAGCCAATATATTAAGATTATCAAAAGAACTGTCAACAAAGAACTGCAGCATTTAAAAGATTTTAAAGAACTCTTTCTTATATATATATATGAAGTTGAGGAAATGTTAATTTGTACCATATATACAAAGAATCATGATGATATGCATAGTTGGTACATTTTTAAAAAACGTATCATGTACACTGAATGTTTGTGTCATACCTAATGTGATTCTTCCTTTAGGACTGTACCAAAGGTCTACCAACAGGTTCTGTCCTTGGTATTTGCTGTGAAAGAGATAAATGAGAACCCCAACATCCTCCCAAACGTCAGTCTGGGATTTGACATATATGACAGTTACTTGAATACAAGGATGACTTCTCTGAACACCCTGAGACTTCTAACCAGCCCAAATAGGATGGTCTTTAATTTCAAATGTGACAAGTCTAAGAATCTGATTGCGGTCATTGGGGCGCTCACCTATGAAATATCTGCCCAAATGGCGAATATCTTAGAAATCTACAAGATACCTCAGGTAAAAAGATGGGCAAGGCCCATGAAGCATTTCAAGTCTCATATCATTAAAACCTTATTCTGACCAGAGCCACTGACTGGGGATCAGGAAATCCACATAATGCAGCCAGGGAGATGGGTGGGGGAATGTCTCTAAAAATCTGAGGAAAGTTCAAGGATTCCAGAAAAATCTGAAATATTAAAAAAGGAAGAACAAAATCAATAGTTCCAATTACATTAAAATACGGCAGTGCTATGACAAGACTGTTCTGTGAGCTCTCGCTGGTTATTTGGGTGGTGGCTAGGAAACCATATTCCCACGCTTCCCAAGCCTTCCTTTCTGTCAAGCAGAGCTAAGTAGGACTACAAAGACACATGGAAAATATCCTGCTCCTGTTATGTCTCATCATTCACACACACGAGCCTTTATTGGCATATAAAACAGGACAAATTTTTTTAAAAAAACAAGGTTAAGAAATACAGTTAAAATTACTAATTTCCAGTATAAAATTTGCAACAGTTTCACAAAAGAGCACATCGGAGCTGTTCAGGAGATTGGGTATCTTATAACACTCATGCCACTGAGAACATTGCAAGAAAATGGAATTCATGTATTTCATGCATATCTTATTGTATTTAGGGCATAGAAACAGAGAATGGTCAAGTGTTTCAACCGTAGTCATATCACATGAACAAACTCTTTTAGAACGTTCCATATTCTTAAATCTTCCCTCCAGCAGAGCTGATGGCAGCACATTACATCTTGCAGTAGCCAAGGCTCTCCTCTGGGTGGGATTAATCAGCAGACGAAGATATGCTGCCATAATTCCACGCTCGCATGGGATTAATAATGTAGTCGGAGAACAGGTTGTCTTGGCAGCACGAGTCAAATTATGAAAATCAAGATCCAAGAGCCTATTCTTAACTAGTCTGAAGGCTTCCACCTTTGTGAGCATAAGGAGTGATTCCAAGGGGAAACCAATAGCTTCAACCTTTCTAAAGATCAAAGTATACCATTCTGAAATAAAGTGATCTGATAACAGAGAGGGAATATAGCTATTGGATCCCACTAGAAAATGTATATGCAGCCAATATTTTATGGCCATGTCTCATCATTCAATAGGACTTGCCAGGGTCAGGCACAGTACTGTTTTCAGCCCACAAAACTAGCCTAGATGTGGCCATTCATGGACAGCTTTTTAAACTTGTCCTGACTACTGCAGTGGGGGGGACAAATCCTTTCAGAATCCCTACTTTACTTATGAGAATTTGACTATATCTTCTGGTCTTTATTTCCATTCTCAAAAGAGCAAGCAATGAACAGTCTAAGCATGAGTTTTGTGAGAAGGGACCTCAACTGTTGCTCATTTCTTCAGCAAATATCTTTGCATCGCAGTATGTTTACACCCTACTCATATTATGTATATGCAGCAGGGTCACTTTATGATTTCTTATGTGCAGAAACACAGGGGGGGAAATGCACCAAACCAGAGAATGGTCTCAGTCTTCTTTAGGAAAGATTCATGAGTAGTTTCAAAAAATCCAAACTTCACATACACGCTACAAGGGTCAGTGCTATCAGTCACAGACCAGGAAAGGGATTTGGGCGTCTTAGTTGATAGATCCATGGGAATGTCAACTCAATGCATGGCAGCTGTGAAAAAGGCAAACTCTATGCTGGGGATAATTAGGAAAGGAGTTGATAATAAAACTGCAAAGATTGTCATGCCCTTATATAAAGCCGTGGTGCGACCGCACTTGGAGTACTGTGTTCAGTTCTGGTCGCCACATCTCAAAAAGGATATCGAAGAGATAGAAAAAGTGCAGAGAAGGGCAACGAGGATGATTGAGGGATTGGAACATCTTCCTTATGAGGAGAGGCTGCAGCGTTTGGGACTCTTTAGTTTGGAGAGGAGACGTCTGGGGGGGATATGATTGAAGTCTATAAAATTATGCATGGGGTAGAAAATGTTGACAGAGATACATTTTTCTCTCTTTCTCACAATACTAGAACCAGGGGGCATTAATTGAAAATGCTGGGGGGAAGAATTAGGACGAATAAAAGGAACCACTACTTCACGCAATGTGTGATTGGTGTTTGGAATACGCTGCCACCGGAGGTGGTGATGGCCACTATCCTGGATAGCTTTAAAAAGGGCTTGGACAGATTTATGGAGGAGAAGTCAATCTACGACTACCAATCTTGATCCTCCTTGATCTGAGATTGCAAATGCCTTAGCAGACCAGGTGCTCAGGAGCAGCAGCAGCAGAAGGCCATTGCTTTCATATCCTGCATGTGAGCTCCCAAAGGCACCTGGTGGGCCACTGCGAGTAGCAGAGAGCTGGGCTAGATGGACTCTGGTCTGATCCAGCAGGCTAGTCCTTATGTTCTTATGTTCAGGTATCTCATTAATAAAACATATGTCTTACAGGGGTAATTCATATTTACCTTCAGCGACAAGCAAAAAATAAAACATCCCAAAAAATTAAAGTACCAACTTGCTGGTGGGGGAAGGGGAGTAAAATTTAACCTTTAAAAGATATTTGACTGTGCAGTTCTATCCATATCTACTCAAATATAAATCCTGCTGTATTTAGTGTGGCTTACTCCCAGCAAATGGCTCACTGTATTCCAATATGTCCTTTTGGCATCTGGAAGATATTTTATATTCCTTTTGGTCCCAGATGATGTGGAATTATTTCTAACTAGAATTCAGTGCAAAAAAGTGCAAAAACCATCTAGGCAAACACAAACCTGACCAAAAACTATAAATACCTTATGTATAGGATCAAATTGCCACCCGGGGGTGGGACTGGCACTGCTCCGAGTCCCCAACCAAAATAACGACACAACACTCTTGTCCGTGGGGTTAAATTTTGGCCAAAGCCAAACCGTTTTATTGACAAAGGACGAAAAGAAGTGTGAGGCGCAGCACGGGATCTGATCTGAACACTGGGCAGCCCGAGTACTGTCCCCCAGTGAAAACTTTCCTCCAACCCGCCTGTTGCAGGAAACTGTTAACCTTGCACAGCAACTGTGGAACCCAGCTGGGCAGAGGCCACTTTCTGGGGATCCGTTTTGCACAGCACAGCTATAGTGGAACGCAGGTGGGCGACATGCCCCTGTCTGAAGATCCAATTGACCGCTAAGGGGTGCACGCCTCAGTAGCCCCTGGCTGGGCATCCTGACCCACAGCTTGCTCCACCCCAACCCTCTTAAGGAGGTTCTGCCAAAGAGGGCTAGCTCCGCACTCCCCTCACCATCAGATCAGTTCCCATGTGCAACCGCCAAAGAGCGGAGACACCACCCCGCTCCCGCCAAACACCTCTCACATCGTGAGCCAATAAAACAGCACTAACCTTGGGCTGGGCAGCTGAAGGTCTAACCCGCATGCAGAAAAGTGACCCCTTAGACCAGTGGTGGCGAACCTATGGCACAGGTGCCAGAGGTAGCGCACAGAGCCCTCTGTGTGGGCACACACAGAGCCCCCCACACACATACACATCTAGGCTGGCCTGGGCCACTGGGCTCAATTATTAGCATTAAACCTAAGACCTAGTTCTGGGGAAGCAGTGTAGGTAACCCTGTTAAGCGCTGTTAAACCCCACTGATTTTCATGCAAAGAACTAAAGCATGATCCTTTACCTGGGAGTAAGCTTGGTTGCTGGCAATGGGGCTTGCTTCTGAATAAACCCTCATAGGGTCGTGATTCACCCCTTGGAAGAGTTGCACGGTTGCTTCAAACCAACTGCCACCAAGCTTACTCCAACCGTTTTTTCTAAACTAAGACCTTAGTATTCAGGTTAAATTGCCGTGTTGGCACTTTGCGATAAATAAGTGGGTTTTGGGTTGCAGTTTGGGCACTCGGTCTCGAAAAGGTTCGCTATCACTGCCTTAGACCCATGGAGAGACTGGGTCCAGAATGGAATGCCATGATGTCCAACGCATCTACCCCCCTGGCCATGGAACAAGCAAGAAACTGCCCTGCAGGTTTCTCTTCTGACAGAGGCCACATGCCGATAATGCCAGGTATTCCCTCGAGCTGCTGTGACCCTACGGTGACCAAAGTTGTTAATTGGCTCAAAGCAATTTGTCACAAGCGGCTGTGGCAAAGCTTACCGCCTTTGGCCCGAGCTGGCCTATAGTGCCCAAAGTGTCCTGGGAGGGAAGACGCATTCCGCTCGAGCATCTGAGGCAAAAGGCTTACAGTGTGCAAAGTTGCCAGCATGCTTGGGGCAACACACACGGTAAAAATGACAGCAAGTCCTTTTCCCTAGACTGGGTCATAAAGACGTGCGGCAATCTGTGTCCGAGCCTCTTCCTGCAGAGTGGCAGCACCAGCCAGCCCCCACATGTGCCCGTCCAGGAAATACTCACAGGACCTGGATCTCATCGGTTGGGCATCCCAGCGTTACCACGGAAGAGGCAGCCCTAATGCAAATGGGATGCAAATCGCCCACAGACCGTGGCAAACTCCAATAGACCAGGGCAATATGAAACCCTTGCAGACTGCTGCCATGATAAGCATGACTCAATTGGGGGGGGGGCAAACTGCTGGGGAGGCTGCAAGGTAGGCCGTGGCAGCCCTCATAGAGAAAGGCCCCACCTGGGGAAGCCTGGTCTTATTGGGGTGCCACAGGAGCACAGAACTGTCAAAGCATGTCATGGCCTAAAGCATGCAGCTTGGCCCCGGATGCTAACATCCCCCACTCCCCACCAAAGCCCGGGCACTGGTGTCCTGCGTGAAGCTGAGACCAGTCCACTGCTATGCCAGGCCCACAGAATGTTAGTGTAAAGACAGCCTTAGAAAACAAGACCCTGAACTTTTCAAGCAGTTGGGATTTGTGACCATAGGTGCAGGGAAACGAGGCGCCTTGCCTAGGCTTGACTGGGCTTGCTACTGTGCGTGCCCCCCTATGAACCGTGCTGCGGTCAGGATGGAGGCGGGCGGATTGTGCCAGCCAGGCACCCGGCAAAAGAATAGTATTGCTGCCAGGAATATGTGCAAGAACTTAGATGATCGCCCTAGCATGCGTAGGTGGGCCAGGTGTTGTAGAACTCCTTTCCTCTGTACTGGTGTGGCCCCCAAAATAGCGAGGCCACTGCTGACCCAGAAGCTCCGTAGGGCTCCATGATCTGAATGACGTGATACCGGAGCAAAAGAGACCAGGACCCTTTGTGCTGACAGCTGCGGCCAATCCTCCAAGGTTCCTGCAGGAGTGAATCAGGCCCGGTGTTGGCCCCGGGGCAAGAGCTTGAAGAACCCCTCCTCCTAGAGCAGTGATGATGCACCAGCTGTGTCATTTTCTGTGCCTAGAAGATACTTTGCCTCAAGAGATGTTAGTCAATTGACAATGTGTTACTAACCTCCTGACTAGGTGCACGACCCACTCAGGGCAAGAGGGCCTGATAATCGTACTGGAACCAAGCCCCTTGAACTCGGAATGGTTTTGACCCCATAGGGTGCCGGAAGCAGAGCACCCCACTGGTTGGCACTGAGCGTGACATCTGCCATTGATTTAGCCCCCCTAGGCCCAGGCACCCAGAAGCCATGGAACTGATCTGTAAAGCCGATTCTGGGGGCAAGCGGGACTAGGGACTACTAGGCAGCAATACTGTTAGATGGAACAAATTGTAACTCATTGAACCATGCCTGCTAGCAAGGAAATGACGATTTGGCATTGAATATGCTGTCTCTGTAGTGAAGTCCTTTTGGATTGTCCCAATGAAAAACTAGAGCAAACCATGCTGCGCCTCGAGGAAGCCTCCCGATGGACTAACTGTCCTGGCACAACCCCTAGCTAGTGCTGCCTACTTTCTATCAGTGCTGTGCACCAGCAACGTGGCATTCCTGAACTATTTAAGGGAATTAGGCAATGCTGCTCTAGACAAGTGCCAAGGGGGGAACTTGTTGCTCACCGGAAGTCCCCATAGCTCGGTTTCCATCATGGAACACAAACAGCTAAAGAAAAACATGCTATGTTGCCCCTTGCGTTCATCCAAATATCAAGGGCTGCCGAGATAGATTTGGGTGGTTAGTGGTACAATTAAATATGCATCAGAGCTTTGCAGAACTGAAAAATAGCATAGAAACTAGCTTCCTTAAGCAGTTTTTGTAACTTTCCACTCTCACACTGCTGGCTAGTCATGTTTGATCAGTAAGACCCGTTACGGCCTGGCTTTGCCAATTTGGAACCCTGTGGTTTTATGTTACAGCATACTCTCACCCTATAATCTGAAAGATTGTATGCCAGAACGATCCCTTTGACAGACCCACTACATCACCAGCTGAGCGCCAAATAGGCCAAGTAAAGCGAGGCTGATGCGGTTAGAGAATAAAAGCTGAAAACTCCTCAAAACTGGGCCATGATTGTCTCTCTGTTAAACATGAAAACTTGTTTAATGAGCGGGCTTACAGCTGTCCGTTGCAGAGGTATGTGATGAGGGTTCAACAAAATAATTTGCCTGCATAAATCGGTGAATTTACCACTGCTGAAAGTAGCAAGGTTTCTTGACCACGTAAAGGTGATCTTTGTTAGTCAAACTTGAACAGCAACATTTTCAAAGCTCTGACGGCAGAGGCAGATTCCTTTTAAAAAAATAAATTCAAATAAAGATGACAACCCCCACACTTTGTGGAAAAACAAACATTGACCCTTTCCGTACGGGTGGAATACGGCGCCCTGGGGACGGCAAAAACGCCGTCCCCAGGGAGCCGTTCGCACAGGGGGCGAAGCTGCCATTTTCCAACCTCGCTTCCCCAGCGAGGTTTTCAGGAAACGGCGGCTTGGAGCCGCTGCTGTGCAAATGGCAGTGGCTCCAAGGCGCCTTCCCTCCCCCCATGTCCGGGCAACCTACCTGTCCTGCGGCCCTCCGGCGCGTCGCCAAGGCCTGGGGACACGCCCCCTCTGCCCTGCAACTCCGGAGCGGTCGCGCAGGGCAGGGGGGCGTGTCCCACAGGACAGGTAGGTCGACCTGACGATGGCGCAGCTCTGTGCCGTTGTCTCGGGAGGTTCTGGGACCGTTCATGCGAACTGTCCCAGAGGGGTCGGGTCGGCGTCATCTACGCTGACCCAACCCCTTCCGCCGCCATGCGGAAATGGCCATTGTTTGTGTACCCGCCCTTAGCCAGGATCTGTCCTAGGTACAATCCCTGGTATTAACCATAAGTAATTTTGCAGGAAATTCCCCAACTGTTTGTTTGTAAATGGGAAATTCTCACAATGGAGAGATGTAAATGGGTGTAAATGGGAAATTCTCACAATGGAGATATGTAGGGAGTGGTGTCCCCCAAGGATCCGTATTGGGGCCAGTGCTCTTTAACCTATTCATAAATGACCTGGAAGTAGGGGTGGGTAGCGTGGTGGCCAAGTTTGCAGATGATACCAAATTATGTAGGGTGGTGAGAACCACAAAGGATTGCGAGGAGCTCCAAGAGGACCTTGATAAATTAGGTGAGTGGGCTAAGAAATGGCAAATGCAGTTCAATGTAGCAAAATGCAAAGTGATGCACATAGGGGTAAAAAATCCAAACTTCACATTCACGCTCAACTCATCTTCCAGTCTTCAGGGATGGAGCCTGATTTCAGGGATAAGTTGCATATTAAAGTGAGAAGATCAGCAATTTCATGCTTGAGCTCTTTAAGAACTCTTGGGTGAATGTAATCTGGGCCAGGGGATTTGGTAACATTTAGTTTATCAATGGCTGCCAGAACTTCTTCCTTGTCTACCACTATCTTCGCTAGTTCCTCGGATTCGCCTCCTAAGAAGCTTGGTTCAGGTGCAGGAATGTTCCTCACCTCCTCTTGGGTGAAGACAGATGCAAAGAATTCATTCAGCTTCTCTGCAATCTCCCTGCCATCTTTTAGCACACCCTTTGTTCCTTTGTCATCTAACGGGCCTACCGCTTCCCTTGCTGGCTTCCTGCTTTTGATGTACTTGAAGAACTGTTTGTTGCTGGTCTTGATGTTCGCAGCCATGCGTTCCTCATAATCTTTTTTAGCCTCCCTTACAGCTAACTTGCTTCTCTTTTGCCACCATTTGTGTTCCCTCTCATATTCTTCATCAGCCAAACTGGACTTCCATTTTCTAAAAGACATTTTCTTTTTTCTGATAATTTCCTCGACCTCTCTTGTTAACCATGGTGGCTTTCTTTTGGACTGGGTGCTGCCTTTTCTAACCTGTGGAACACATTCCAGCTGAGCTTTGATTACTGTGTTTTTAAATAACCTCCAAGCATCCTGGACAGTTTTGACTCTCTTGATTTTCCCTTTCAGCTTCCTGCGCACTATCCCCCTCATCTTTGAGAAATTTCCCTTTCTGAAGGCGAATGTAACTACATTAGTAGTTGCCACTTGTTCGCATGCTGAGATACTGAATCTGACAGCATTGTGGTCGCTGTTCCCTATCGGCTCAACAACACTGACTTCCTGCACCAGGTCCTGGGTCCCACATAGAATTAGATCTAGGATCACCTCTCCCCTGGTTGGTTCCACAACCATCTGCTCTAAGCCACAGTCATTTAGCATATCCAGGAATGCTCTCTCCTTACTATGACCTGAACATGCATTTTTCCAGTTTATATGGGGATAGTTAAAATCACCCATTATCACTACATTTTTGTTTTTGTTGGCCTCTCTAATTTCTTTTTCCATCTCAGAATCCTCTTGTGCACTTTGGTCTGGGGGACGATAATATATTCCTAATATTAAACTGTCCTTCACACCTGGTATTGATATCCACAGTGATTCTGTAGGGGAACCAGCTCCCCTTGCATTGTCTATTTTATGTGATACTATGCTCTCTTTGATGTAAAGGGCAACTCCACCCCCAATGCGCCCTGTCCTATCCTTCCTATAGAGCCTGTAGCCTGGTATAACAGCATCCCACTGGTTCTCCTCATTCCACCATGTCTCTGTAATGCCCACTATATCAAAGTCCTCCTTCAAAACTCTGTACTCTAGCTCCCCCATTTTAGGTCGAATGCTTCTACTATTAGCATAGAGACACCTGTATACCCTGTCTCTGTCCTTAACCTGGGATTTATGTGCTTTACCCTCAAGTCTTTTGTAGACACTATCCCTTGTCACATGCACATTGCTATGCTCCTCGCTTGTATGTGGTTGATTTAGAAAAACCTCCCTCTCTGTCTGCATCCCCATAGATACTGTATTCCGAACCGAAGTCACCTCAGCTCCTGTCGGCTTTCCCCCAGTGATCAGTTTAAAAGCTGTTCTGCCACCTTTTTAATGTTGAGCGCCAGCAGCCTGGTTCCTCTTTGGTTAAGATGAAGCCCGTCCCGTTTGTACAGGCCTACCTTGTCCCAAAAGGTTCCCCAGTTCCTGACAAATCTGAAACCCTCTGCCTTACACCACCTTCTCATCCACGCATTGAGACCCTGTATCTCCGCTTGCCTAGCTCGCCCTGCGCGTGGAACGGGTAGCATTTCTGAGAATGCCACCTTGGAGGTCCTGGACTTCAACCTGTTTCCTAGCAGCCTAAATTTAGCTTCCAGAACCTCCCGGCTACATTTCCCAATGTCGTTGGTGCCAATATGGACCACAACTGCTGTCTCCACCCCAGCACTGTCTAAAAGCCTATCTAGACGAAGCGTGACATCCGCAACCTTCGCACCAGGCAGGCAAGTCACCATGCGGTCATCACGCCTCTCACAAACCCAACTCTCTACATTTCTAATGATCGAATCACCCACTACAAGGAGCCCCCCACCTCCCCGAGGGGTATCCTCAGTGCGAGAGGATAGCTGATCACCAGTTAAGGAAGGGATCCCATCTAAGGGAGCATCTTCCCCCACCTCAGACTGGCACCCTCCATCCCCAAGGCCTTCATTCTCCATGACATCTGAAGAGATGTCACCTTGGGAGTGGGACCCGGCTGTTAGGTCCCTGAAAGCCTCGTCTGTCACCCTCTCTGCCTCTTTCAGCTTCTCCAGGTTTGCCACCTTGGCTTCAAGAGAACGCACACGTTCCTTGAGTGCCAGGAGCTCATTGCAGCGAGGGCACACCCACGACTTCTGTCCTAGTGGCAGATAGTCATACATGTGACACTCAGTGCAAAACACTGGAAAGCCCCCATCCCCCTGCTGGCTTTCTGCCTTCATATCTGATTTGTTTAGATATTTAAATATTAAGCTTTTAGTCACTGCCCCCCTGGAGCTATCTGTACGTACTATCTGTCAAATATGTCCTTATTAATTTTTTTTTAAAAAATTAAATTAAAATTGAAATTAAAATTGCGCGCGCCGCTAGGCGCGCGCCGCTGCTTACAGAGACTGAACTAAAGCCCCACCTTTCAGGACAAAAGCCCCACCTCTTAGGACAAAGAGGAACAAGAGATGAACTCTGTTAACCCCTGTTAAGCCCCACCTTCCAGATTCAGCAGCCTTACAAGGAGAAAAAGAGATAACCCCTGTTAAAATACACTGTTTTAAAAGCTGTGGCTTTGAGAAAAGCCCTCCAAAATGAACACCAGCAGGTCACTCTGCTTTTCCTGGCCAAGTCTCTTCTGCTGCTACTCCTCCAGGAGGAGGAATGCCCAGGAGGAGGAAGTTATGCCCAGGAGGAGGAGGTTATTGCTGGCCTAAACCTGTCTCAGCAAACACGACTAAGGTTGCCTTCTTCTGACCAGAGAAGAAAATCTAACTGAATGGAAAAAGGGGGGGGGGGGGGATGCTGGAAACAGCAAAGTCCACTCCCACACAATCGAGTATTTATTCTGCATGTGCCAAAGTGCCCTGCAGTTTCCAAGGTAAGAGATTAACTGAAGTGGTCTGTGGTTGCATTCCTTGGGAAGCCACCTCGAGAATCCTTGGTGGTCCCCCATCTAAAAATTAACCAGGACTGACCCTGCTTAGCTTCAGAGATGAGATCAGGCTAGCCTGGACCATACAGGTTAGGTGCAATTCAATGTCTTAATATTTAAGTAGCCTTCGAGGTCCACAAAACCAAACCAAGCAAAAACTAGTTAGCTGATTCTGGTGGGTTTTCCAGGCTGTTTGGCTGTGATCTGGTGGATTTTGTTCCTAAAGTTTTGCCTGCATCTGTGGCTGGCATCTTCAGAGGTGTATCACAGAGAAAAGTCTGTTTCACACTGTGTCTAAGTGAGAAGGGAAAGGGAAAAAAACTTTCCCTTCTCACTTAGACACAGTGTGAAACAGACTTCCCTCTGTGATACACCTCTGAAGATACACCCCACCAGAACCAGTTGAATCCGGCCGTGAAAGCCTTAGACAATACAAAAAAATAGTTACTTGCAGATGGCTGGATCTTCTGCCCTTCCTCCAAGTTAAAAACGCAGCCAGCTGCCTACCGGCCAAAGCTCCACTGCGGCCACACTGCCCACTGGAGGCTGTGGTGGGATTTAACCACCACCCCTGGTAAAGAATGCAGCCAGCTACCCTCCCCCCCCCACGCTCCGCTGAAGCTATGCAGCCGGCAGGAGGCTGGGGCTGGATTAGCCAATTTTCCACAGATCTCCGAGTCTCCGGCGGGTGGGCGGAATGTCTGGCCCACAACCTTAAGCCCACCAATCACCGCTCGACGAAGCAGGCACACCCGTCCCATGGGGCGAATCCAGGGGGCGGCCTGGCCCTCCGGCGGCCTGGCCCTCTGGCCGCCTCCGGAGTGGACGTCCGGGCTCCTGCGGCCTGCAGGAGGCCGCCCAAGCAGGGGAGGAGGCGAGGGAAGGCAGGCTGGCCCTCTGGAGCGGCCGTAGGGGAAAACGCTGCTCCACCAGGTGACCCAGTATCGACCAGCTAGGTCCCTGCCGCTCCACTCTCCGCACTCCGCTTCCCCTCCCAGGAAAGCCAGGGCGGCCTGAAGGCCCACCCACATGGCTGGGGTTGGAAGAGGGGCCCAGAACTTTTCCACTCACCCAAGTTAAACTCGCTGCCACTCTGCTCCAGGGAGGGGCCAAAGGGCTGGGTCGAAGCCTCATATAGGCTCCTGGCCACCCCTCCTGATGACGCTGACGTCCATAGTGGGCCTGGCCACCACCTGCCTTCTGCCCTTCTAAGGGGAGGCATGGCGGGGCCTCTTTGCAGTGCCCATCCCGGGCAGCATTGGTGGTCCCCACTGATTCAGGGCCGCTCTTTAAGCCTCCCTTCCATCAATATAGGACATCTCACAAATAACAGAATTGTGCCCCAAAACCAACATTTAGGTAACAGTGATGAATCTTTTATGGGTCCCCAACATTTTTCATCGTGTGAGTGGCTTTAAGAGTAGGCTGACCAGCCATCCCGCTTTTGGCGGGACAGTCCCGCCTTCGCACAATTTGTTCCGCGTCCCACGGGTTCTTTCCATTTTCCCAATTTTTGGGAGGCTGCCACACTGCCTTCTGCGGTGCAAGGCAGTGCGGCAGCCTCCCGCGCGTGTGGCCGCAGGAGCACGGCCTTCTGGGGTGCTGCCATTTCCCGCCCTGTGACAGGGCAGGAAACGGCAGCGCCCCAGAAGGCAGTACGCTCCTGCGGCTGTGCGCGTGTGCAACCGCCTACCGCCGTCCCAGGTTCACAAGGTGACCATCTGGTCACCTTATTTAAGAGGCATAGCCCCAGAAGACAGAGCCAACCCCAAAATTTCAGGGAACGTGCCTATACAGAATTCTAACAGTAACCCTTTCCACACAAATGAATGAAAACATTCGGAAAATTTTTTAAATCCCCCCTCCCCCACCTTAGCACAATGAATTTTTATTTATTTTATTTATTTTTCAAGGGCTCTGGGCGGTGAACAACATAAAGTTCAAATACAAATAGACATAAAATCAAATACAAGAATCTTTCAATAATATAAGTTAAAATGCAGCAATTAATACATAACAATGCCCGCTAAAATCCTTCTTAAACCCTCCCAAGCGGAGAGAAGAGAGGGTGGGTCCTGTAGATGATAATGGACCCAAAGTTCTGTGGGGATGAAAGGGGGGAGGGGGCACTTTCAGCGGCTGGACACTCCAAAAGCCCGGCGGAACAACTCCGTCTTACAGGCCCTGCGGAAATCACCAAGATCCCGCAGGGCCCGGACAGCTGGAGGAAGAGTGTTCCACCAGGCCGGGGCCGGGGCTGTAAAGGTCCTGGCCTAAGTGGAGGCCAGCCACATCATTGAGGGGCCAGGGACTACCATTAAATTGGCCTCTGCCAAACGCAGAGGTCTAGTGGGGACATATGTCCATAGTCACTCCCATGACATGATTTCTGGCCACCATTACATGAGTTTTACCTTTTGTTTTGTTTTGAGTTCCGTGTTGAATTGATGCTTAAATGCCTCAAAGCTCACTGGAGCAATTCTCTTTTTTGCCTATATTCAGTGCCTTGAAGATTACCCCCTCCAACTTAAAAAATACTCTCCAAAATTAAAAAAAAATCAGAAATGAGCAAATAAACAAGCAAGGCGGAACAGAGAATAAGCTGGGAAAATGGCGCAGAGGAGGAAGTTCAGGGAAAGTCGAGAAGCGTGGAAAACATAGTCAACAGATTGAAAAGGAACTGAAGAACTTTTCAGAAAGTTTCAACTGGAGAATTGGTTTAGATGGGGAGTCATTTGGAACGATGTGAGGCTGCTAACGAAATGGTTGGGGGTAAAAAAAAACCATGCAGAACTCCGTGGAGGAAACATTTTATTTCCTGACTCAAAATGTTTTAAAAGGTTTGTGGGGGAAGGGCCAATCACGAGATGACATTTCAGGTGGAAACTCAGCTTTTCAAATGAAGGTATTGCTTCAAAGTTTTTTCTTGCTGGTGTTGCGGCGGCAGCTGCTAAGCAATGCCGCCTTGAATGAATGTATGCAGCCAATCAAAACTCCAAGGACCAAGCGGTAGCCTTGCTGGGAAGAAGCTACATTTGGTTTCATCGGCTTTCCTAAAACATTTGGTGTGAATCAGCAGTGGTGTCAGTGGGATCCATGACACCCCTGCGCTCCATGTTGGAGACCCCTGGTTTACAAGTTTAATGGTATGGGGAGGAATGCCATTGATACAAGAATGCTTTTATAGCACATTCTTTCAAAACACTTTGATAATATTCTTGTAGGTTGAAATTAGATTTTCCCACCAACTTTTGGGTACCTTTCATTACAATTTAGCACCATGTCAGCTCTTTCTTGGAATAATGTATTTTATTTTGTGTAGGTCGCTTCCTGTGTATTCACCCCAGTAATGAATATTCAAACCCAGTTGCCTTCCTTCTATCGGATGGTCCCCAGAGAAGAACTGCAGTTCACAGGGATGGTCCAGCTCCTCTTGCATTTCCAGTGGACCTGGATTGGGACCGTAACTGGAGATTATGACCTGGGAGATAAGTTTCTGCAGACCTTCTTACCTATGCTTTCCGAGAAAAATATCTGTGTAGCCCTCATGGTCAAAATACCATTATTAAACTACGTTGTAAATACGATGGAATTATGGATAATCTGGAAACCACTGTACTATTCTTTAATAAGATCCACAGCAAAAGCATTTATTGTAAATGCAGACCGTAAAACAACTGTACATTTTCAATTTATGCTGTTCATTAATTCAATCTATGAAGACATTCCAGAAGCATCCTTAGCTAAGGTGTGGATTATGACAGTTCACTGGGAATTCTCGTCCCTGTCACTGCATAGAGGTTTGGATATCAGTGTCTTCCACGGGGCCTTATCTTTTGCCGTTCACTCAAAGGAAATCACGGAGTTTCCAAAATTCCTTCGGTTCCTGCAACCTAATTCACCGAATGGGGATGGTTTTCTCAGACTCTTCTGGGAACAGGCTTTCAACTGTTTGTTTGATGACTCCTCTGAGACGCTGAAAAGCAGTGATATTTGTACAGGGGAAGAGAAACTGGAGAGCTTACCTGGAATTTTCTTTGAAACAAGTATGACCAGCTTCAGCTACAGTGTCTACAATGCAGTGTATGCCATAGCACATGCTTTACATAAGGTTTATGGGTACAGGGGAAAACTGGGATTAAAGGAAGACAGAGGAAGAGTGGATTTTCCACATCCTCAACCCTGGCAGGTATTTTTTTTTACATCCCATGAAGTCTCTTTGACGTGGCTATCTTAATGTGTGATAACATTCAATTCCAGCAATATGTTAAGTCTCGAACCTTAAGTCAATATCCCAAAATAATATGCGGTATTTTTAATAGATTAGTTTGAAGGTTAGGAATGGAATGAACTATTTAGAACTATATTAGAGCAGGGGTGTCAAACTCTGGCCCTCCAGATGGTCATGAACTCACGATTCCCTTACAGAATCATAGAGGGATTCCTCACAGCCCAGATACAATGTTTGTGGGATGTTATAAAAAGGATTTTGGGGAAGAACTTTTTCCCAAAATGAGTTTACTTATTATGTTCCTCTCAGCCCAGGTTTTTTAAAAATCCATAAATTAGCAATCTTTTCCCCAGAACTTGGGTTAGAGATGATTCCTGTCTACTGGGCAAACATCAGAGATGCAGGAAATTCTTCATTTTTCCTACTCAAACCCTATACACTTTCTTTCCTGTCGCTCATGGCTGCCAATTTGTGTGCTGCAGGACATTTTCCATGGCGATTCCCTCTCAGCTTGCAGCTCTTTCTTGCACAATTTCATTGTAAAAGAGTGCTATATTAAGAAAATTTGTTATGACTAGCAAACATACACGCATCATTTTTCCTTTGTTTTGTTTTGAGGGGGATATCTATAGAACTACGGTGACACAAGTATGCACATATTGCAAACTACTCTAATCATGTTGCCATGGCACTTTTGCAAACATCAAAGCCTGAAAACAAAAGTAAAAAACAAATATTAACAAGTAAGTAGGATCACTGTGAGGGGAAAAAAACCCTTTATTCATCTACTTTTTACAGCGAAAGCAGAGGAAAACTCCGTGGGGAATTTTCATGGAGAATCTGCAGCAACAAACAAAACGGCGGGCACCCCTGTGGAACTGAGAAGAGCTCTGGGCAGCATGCAAGAAAAAAAAAGATCTGTTTTGGTTTGCAATGCTTGTCTTCTCAAGGGCTGTGGGAACACAAAATGCCAAAATGGAATCTTTTTATAATGTCCTAAAGATGTTCCATTTTGGCCACTGTACCAAATCTACCATTGTCCATTGGACAGCCAGCTGTCTGAAGGGGCAGGTCCATATTAACCACATTTATTGGTCCATGCAGAAAGTGCCACAATCAGGCAGGCGAGTTCCAGCGCAACAAACGGGAAAAAAAAAAAAAATATGTTTGGGTTTGCAATGCTTGTCATCTCACGAACTGTAGGAACACCAAAAGATACAAAAATAGATCTTTTTAAAACATCCCTAAAGATTTTATATTTTTTCCCCTAGATTGGAATGTACCATCATCCATGAATATCTGGAGGGACCAGAGTTTGACATCCTGGTATTAGAAGGGATGTTAGAAAAAAAAAGACAGCCGCGTTCTTTTTTTATCGGTAATATAAAATCAACATTTCTCTCTTTCTTTTTAGATGCACCCCTTCCTGAAAATTATCTCATTTTAACAACAGTGCTTTAGGGATCTAAGATTGTGTTTTAGTGAAAATGGAGAACTAGCAGCTAGGTTTGGATATTATAAACTAGGTGACTTTTCCCAATCAATCCTTCTCAAGAGTCCAAAGTAGAGGCACGCTGGATCCACAGGCTTCACCAGGTAGTGAGTTGAGTGTTAAAGTGGAGGCCATCACAGGCCCAGCTAGCACTTGTTCCAATCAGGTGGGACTGAGATCGAGGGTTACCAAGTAGAAATGCAAACCATCATTTATCAGGCTCTCTAGTGTATGTTTAACGCCAAAGCTGTACAAAAAGGAAGGGGAGAGTGAAATGGAAACACTGCATTTAATGCACAGAGCAGAGGGGGCAGACATCAGGTGTCCCCAATACTATAGAGATCCACAAAAATATTAGAAAGCTTTTAGAGGAAGAAGTAAAACTTTACACGAAACCAGGTGGCAACTGGAACCTGGAGGGGAGGTAGCTGGAACCCTGGAACCTGGAGGAGAGGAAAGATGTAGCCAACAGGAAGCTGTGATTGCAGCAGGCAGTAGGAAAAAAGTATGCATTAAGGAATGGTAAAGGCAGCTAAACAGTGACGAAGCCACCAGAGTGCGGGGGGTGCGCGTACACCATGCGTGCCGATTCTGGTCACATGGGGGTGGAAAAAACTTCCCCAGCCCCCTCGGCTCCCCTCGCAGTACCCCCCACCCCTTCCCGCGGCACCCCCCCCCACATGGTGCACCCCCCCACGGCGCACCCCCTCACTTATTTTTAGGAATGGAACATCCCAGAGAAGAAGCCTGCCTGCATTGCCTGGGCCAGGTGGAAACTACATTTCCCAGGGGCTGCTGAAAAATGCTGGTTTCCACCAGGTCCAGGCAATGCAAGCTGAGCACCTCTTTCGACCCTCTCCTTTCCAAAAGGTGGAATGAGGAGCACTGCTGAGAGGGGGGCCTGAGAAGCCCAGGGGCTGCCAGAGGGCGAAAAAAAAAGCCGGAGTGTACACGGGGCACACTCTAGCCTAGCTCACGCCTCTCTACAGCTAAATGAACTTATCCATTGGGCATGTAGCATTGTCATCAAGTCACAGTTGGCTTATGCAGACCCTGTAGCATTTTAAAACTAAAGAGATGAGCAGAGGTGAGAGCCTACCGTTTCCTGCCTCTGGAAAGCAACCCTCAACTTCATGCATTGGTCTCCTGCTTAGTTTCACAGAATTCGAGCTTTTCCGTATCTCGTGAGGTGAGGGCAGCTTGGGCTATCCAAACTGGATCTCGTCCCTAACCCTTGTTTAGAAGGAACTTTCTCCCTGCACCATCAATGTCTGCAATGCACAGGCTCTGGCTGGTAGAGAAACTGTGTCTACAGCAGGGGTAGGGAACCTAAACTCGAGAGCACGCGCCCAGGAGGTTCTTCTGCCCTTGCACTGCGGCTCCATGAGCTGAGCCGCCCGGCCCATCCTTGCCTGCCCTGCAGGTGGCATGGCTGAGTGCACCAACTGCCCACGCCCGGCTGGGCCGTGCAGCGTGGCTGCGCTCTCCCCCGCCCCATTGGAGTGGGGCGGGCGCTTTCCTGGCGGCCGGTAAGGCCCGAGCCACTGGCTTCATCATTGCCTGCCCTGCAAGCGGCGGAGGCCGGGCGCACTGAGTACCGGTGGCCCGGCTGGGCTGCGCCATGGACTTCCCCTCTGGCCCACGCCCTATTGAAGGCCGGGGCAGGCGCTTTCCCGGCGGCCGGTGAGGCCGAGCCGCCAGCTTCATCCTTGTCCGCCCTGCAGGCAGCAGGGCGGGCGCACTAATTGCCCGCGGCCGGGCTTCCCGGACTTCCCCTCTCGCCCGCCCCGTTTGAGCAGGGCGGGCACTTTCCCGGCGGCCGGCGAGGCCGAGCCGCTGGCCCCATCCTTGCCCGCCCTGCAGGCAGCAGGACGGACGCATCCATGCACTTCTCAGAATGAGCGGAGTAAAAGGTAAAAAAACCCAATATATACAGTGTTATCTTTATTTTAAATGTCAAAATTTATTTGCGGCTCCAAGTGTTTCTTTTCCCGTGGAAAACGGGTCCAAATGGCTCTTTGAGTGTTAAAGGTTCCCTACCCCTGGTCTACAGCTAGAGTATAGTGATGATAAAGGGCAAGCGGTTGTGATATTAGATTAAGGGATTGATCTTTTTAATATCATTTTGGATTCAGAAAATGTTATTGTCAGGCTTTAATTATCTGTTTTTATGATCCGTGAGTTATTGCAGGGCTCAGTTGTTAACGGTGGATTTTAATGAATATTGAACTTTAAGAAGAAATTTCTCTTCAGTGAGAGTTCAGCTCCAACTGATTTGAAACCATAAACGAAATAAAACGTCAAGGTTAAAATCTGTTTACCATTGACATCAATGAAAAACAATAAAAATAGGAAATTATTACTTTTAAGGCAAAGAATATATATATATATTAAAATAAGAAGATCTGTATAAAATTTCTCTGCACTTCTCTGACCTTCAGCTCCTCTTGGACCGGAAGAGAAGAAAGCTTGTAGACTTTTCATGAAGACGAAGAAGTCACACATTTTCTTTTAATTTTATGACTAGGTAATGCCCCTGGCTGTGTGTAATGACAACTGCCATCCAGGCTACTACAAACAGAAGAAGGAGGGTGAGCAGTTCTGTTGCTACAATTGTGTTCCATGTCCAGAAGGGAAGATTTCTGACCAGAAGGGTAGGTGATATCAAGCCTTCTCTCATGAAACATTGGGTAACATCTATCATTATTCTTTTTTACTGCCTCTTGAGTTCTTCAACAGAACTAGGAAAGTGATGGCAAAAAGTGATGGCAAAAAATACACAGAATTTCACAGAATGGTACCTTATATACTCATGTATAAGTCTACTTTTTTGTGCTGAAAAGAGCCCCCCTCGACTTATATGCAAGTGAACGGGTGGCGAGCGGGTGGGGGAACGGGTGGCGAGCAAAACAAGGCTGGGAGCTGAGGGTGTTTTTCTGCACCTGCTCCCTGCTATGTGGACACAAAGGCAGCTCCCAGGTAAGCCTTGGGCTGTTGCTTCGCTGCACTACAGGTGGCCAGTAGCTTCATTCACAGTGAATATTCAGTGAACAGGTGCAAATATTAAATATTAAATGTATATGTTACAGAGTTTTTGTTCAGGCCAGGAGACTCCATGAATGCTAGGGAGCCATACTCATTGGGAAATCCACACCATTGGAGCCCATGGTGGCAGGAATCCCCCCCCCAAAAAAACACGGGGTGCCCTGGGGGGCAGCCACTGCCAGCACCTTTTTCAGCCCCCCACCCAGTGTTTTCGGAAAGCAGATGGGACTTCTGTCCAGCTGAGCTTGCAGACCTGCAAAAACTTGCTTTGGAGCAGTGGCTGCCATCACCACGCCAGCATCTCCACTGTGTAATGATAAGCTATCCGTGTTCAAGGAGAACCTGCAGGGACTTTTTTAAAAGGGGGATCTTGTTGAGCACCTTCCCTATGAAACTCTGAAGTTTAGAGGAGCTTAGAGGAGCTGATAGCTTAGAGGAGCTGATAGCTTGCATATTAAAAGGGTCTTCATCTAGTTATCTAGGAGAAATCATCAACAGTTTTTTGTGCAGTGATTAGAGTGTACGTCTGCAATTGGATAAATTCTATGGAAGCTCGCTGGATAGCCTTGGAGCAGTCACATACATTCATCCTAACATACCACATTGGGGGTTTGGATAAAATGGAGGGGACGGACAGTTATAAACAATGTAAAAAAATGTATTGCTTCATTTGGAACATCTGGGAGCATGAAAAGAAACTTCATGATTGACATCTTTGAAAGTCATATGTTCTCTCTTTCAGATATGGACGACTGTTTCAAATGCCCAGAAGATCAGTATCCCGATGTGAACAGAGACCAATGCCGTCCCAAACCTCTGAACTTCCTCTCTTTCTCAGAACCTTTAGGGATCGCTTTAGTGTTCTTGGCACTGTCCTTTTCTCTGATGACATCTTTGGTGCTGGGAATTTTCATCAAAAACAAGGACACGCCCATCGTCAAAGCCAACAATCGGGACCTCAGTTACTCTCTGCTGATCTCCCTCCTGCTCGGCTTTCTTTCTTCCCTGCTATTCATGGGCAGGCCCTCATTGAGTGACTTGCTGCTTACGACAAACTGCTTATGCCATCTCTTTCTCGGTGACAATTTCTTGTGTGTTGGCAAAAGCGGCCCACTGTGGTTGTAAGCGTTCATAGTGCTAAGCCAGGGGTGGAGGCTATGAGAGGAAATGGGTGGGGAGGAGGCTCACAAACTCGATTCTTTGTTGCTCCCTCATTCAGGCCATCCTTTGTACTTTGTGGCTTTGTACTTCTCCCCCATTCCCAGAGGTTGACATGCATTCTCTCTCGGAAGAAATCATCATAGGATGCAATGAAGGGTCGGTCGTCATGTTTTATAGCGTCCTGGGGTACCTGGGACTTCTGGCTATGGTCAGCTTCACTGTAGCTTTCCTAGCCAGGAGGTTATGGGTCTTTCAATGAAATGAAGTTCGCCAGCTTTTCAGCATGCTGGTCTTTTGCAGTGTTTGGCTGTCCTTTGTTCCCTCTTATCTGAGTACCAAGGGCAAATACATGGTGGCTGTGGAGATCTTTGCCATTTTGGCCTCCGGCGCTGGGTTAACAGCTTTCATTTTTTCCCCCAAATGCTACATAATTGTTGTGAAGCCTGGCTTGAACCACAAGGGCCAACTTACGAAGAGAAATAAGTAGCCTTTCACTTGTTTTGGTGGTTTGCTATTATCATTTCTCTAACTGTGATATTGAGCTATGAGCTTCCTGCAGAATTTTCTTAAAATAAATGCCAGATGAGCAGCCAGGCTAATCTGGTCCACTAAAAAAGAAAACAAGCTGTGGCTCTCACTAGAAATATTTATACCAAAACTATTTAGTATCCTTTTTCTTCTACCAGAATCTTCTGGTGTTTAGAGATCCACATCCCTCTTTTTCAAGAGTTTGTTTTCTCTGTTCTACTCACATGATGGTCACTTTCCTCAGCTTTACTTTGTAGCTTGTATTATAGCTTCGGTTATGGATTATTCCTCAGAGGAAAGGCTATTATTAGGCACGTAGTCTGAGGAACAGCTGAAGGGATGCTAGAGGTAATAGTTGCTTTTCAGGAAAATTCTTGGAAACCAGTTAAGGCTGTTTGCAGGCCATGTTTCCTTGCATTACAAAAACTAGGTGTGAGTCCAGTAACATCTCAGATACCATTTTTAAGGTATTAGTTTTTTGAGAATCAAAGGGGAATTCCTGTCAGATACCTCGAGCTGTCACATTAGCTCAACATAGTTCTAGGAAGGTTTACTTGACCCCCAAAACTTATTCCCGATACTAAGTTCCTTCTGGATTTTAACTTCTCTCTTGGACCTGGCTGGCTGTGTGCGTTGGCTAACAAGATACATATTGACTGTATCTTAGTAGGCTTTGCATGACTTAAATTTCGATTCACTCTAGGTATTTCCTAGAAAAACCATACTGTTGCAGCTTGGCCATGAGAGACAGAGGTGGGCCCGGGGTTGACGACTACTAGCCATGAGGGACAAATATGGCTTGCTGTGAATACTGCTAGTAGAGCCGGATCTGTCTTATACCAACCCAAACTTTGTTCTAGGAGAAACAAATCTCATATCCTCAAATGATAGGTACATGCTGTTATATTGTGGGGAGCTATCAACTGGTAATATTCCCCTATTGTATTGTATAGCTATTTTATTAGAATCCCTTTGGGAAAATGCCTTTGCTTTGGCTTAACTTTTCACTTGTTATGTTGGTTGCTCGCTACAAGTGATTACAGCATTGCAGGGCCTGTAAAGGATTTCAGTACAGAGAGGGGGTGAGAGAGCAGTGAGCAGTGTGTGTTGAGGGCTGACTTTCGATAGATCGCAGGGAGCTGCTCTGCTACGTACGAAACCCTGACCCAGAAAAAGTTGGAAGAAACAATTGACAAAGTGTATCTGGGGTGGGGAAAAGAAGAAAGTGAAATATGTACATCTGATAGATGAGAACAAAAGAGGTGGATGTAGTGTTCACGATATTCAGACTTATCATGATTCGGCAGTATTGATGAGGGTGAAAGCATGGGTAAGACTAAATGAAGAGTCTACGCTATCATTAGAGAGCTACAAAATGAATAAAGCTGGCGTTACTACCTGTGAATCTTATTAAAGAATAGTATAGTGGTTTCCAGATTATCCATAATTCCATCATGTTTACTGGTATTTTGACCATGAGGGCTACACAGATATTTTTCGGGAAGAGCATAGGTAAGAAGGTCTGCAGAAACTTATCTCTTAGGTCATAATCTCCCATTATGGTCCCCACCCACGTCCATTGGAATTGCAAGAAGAGCTGGATTATCCCTGTGCGCTGCAGTTCTTCCCTGGGGACCATCCGATAGAAGGAAGGCAACTGGGTCTTAATATTCATTACTGGAGTCAATACACAGGAAGCCATCTAAACAAAATAAAACACATTGTCCCAACACAGAGCTGATATAGTGTTAAATTGTAATGAATGTTTCTCAAAAGTTGGTGGGAAAATCCAATGTAGACCCACAAGCAAATTATCAAAGTTGTTTGAAAGCATGTGCTGTAAAAAAAATTCTTGTATCAATGGCATTCCTCCACACATACCATTAAATGTGTAAACCAGGAGTCTCCAACACGCTGCCCAGGGGTGTCATGGATCCAAGAAGAAGAAGAAGAAGAAGAAGAAGAAGAAGAAGAAGAAGAAGAAGAAGAAGAAGAAGAAGAAGAAGAAGAGTTTGGATTTATATCCCCCCTTTCTCTCTTGTAGGAGACTCAAAGCGGCTTACAATCTCCTTGCCCTTCCCCCCTCACAACAAACACCCTGTGAGGTGGGTGGGGCTAAGAGAGCTCCGAAAAGCTGTGACTAGCCCGTCACCCCAGCGCTGGCGTGTAAGTGTACGGTGCTAATCTGAATTTCTCAGATAAGCCTCCACAGCTCAGGCGGCAGAGCGGGGAATCAAACCCGGTTCCTCCAGATTAGAATGCACCTGCCCTTAACCACCGCGTCACTGCTGCTCCCTACTCACACCCTTGCTCATGGCCACCCAGTGTTTTAGGAAAGTGAGCAAAGCCCATTGGAGTTTTCCCCCAGCCATGCTAATACCACTAGTCTCCTTTAGAGTTTCCGTGGGTAACTTCTTTTTAATCGCGACTTGGCTGTGCAGATTCAGAAAAACATTGCTTAAAGCAGCTCCCAACGAAAACACATTCATGCTATATTTTTTTGGTAAAGTTTGTGTTTGCCTGGGCTTTGTTTTGCACTTTCCTGCATTGAATTCTAGTTAGACATACATTGTCACACCATCTGTGCCCCAAAGGTATTTAAAAATATCTCTTATACCCAAAAAAGACTGGCTGGAATGCAATCAGCCCTTAGCATGAAGCAAGCCTCATTGAACATAGCAGGATCCTAGGGTTTGAGCACATATGGACAGAATGTTGTTGTTGTTGTTGTTGTTGTTGTTGTTGTTGTTGTTATTATTATTTATTAAATTTAGTATACCGCCCTATCCCCAAAGGGCTCAGGGTGGTGAACAACATAAAATATCACACACAAAATCATCACATAAAAAATTACCATAGATACAATTAAAACAACAGTTAATACCTAGCACAGCGTCCCACGAAACCCTTGCTTAAACCCTCCCCAATATATATATAAAATGGGTCCTGATAATATAAGAGACCTGGGCTGCGTGGGGCAAATGGAGGGGCAGGGGTAGGGGGCAGGGGGCACCCTCAGCGGCTGGTCTCTCCAAATGCCCGGCATCAACTCGGGTCTTACAGGCCCTGGGCGGAACTCACCAAGCACCGCAGGGCCCGCCAACAGCTGGAGGGAGAGTACCCACTCAGGCCGGCGCCGGAGCCATAAAGGCCCTGGCCCGAGTAGAGGCCAGCCACGTCATTGAGAGAGGCCAGGACTTCCACAATAGCACTGTTATCTTTAAAAGGGTAAACATTACTTCACCTCCCTCAAATTGCTGGGTAATGTCTCCTCTGGATGCCTTTGCCTTTGCTTGTGGCTAAAGAGGAGTATGAATGACCCTTTAAGACATATGTTTTATTAATCAGATACTCTACAAATAATTCATCACTTAATCTTTCCTGATGAAGACTCGAGACAATTGTCTCACGTTGTGTGCATTTTCCCTCTGTGTTTCTGTACATAAGAAATCATAAAGTGAGCCTGCCACATATAAATAATAAGATCTAATGTAAAAACATATTCTCGATGCAAGGGATGTTCGCTGCAGAAATGAGTAAGAGCTGTGTTGTTTCTCACAAAACTCAGGCTTAGGCTGTTTATAGTTTGCTCTTTTCAGAATGGAAATGAAGGCCAGAAGAGATAGTCAAATTCTCATTAATAAAGTTGGGGGGGGGGGGGGCTGAAAGGACTTTTCCCTTCCCCCCCAGGGGTTAGGACAACTTTAAAAAGCTGTCCATGAGCCCTACACTTTTGGTCTAGTTGTGTGGCTTGAAAACATTAAAGCCATGCCTGACTCTGGCAAGTCCTATTTGAAGATGGGACAAACAGGAGCAGCACATTTTCCATGGGTAGTTTGCCCTTGTAATTCAACTTAGCTCTCCTTTATAGAAACCAAGGCTCTGGGGAAGTTTGGCATGCATGGTTTCCTATAGCAGTCACACAAATGACCAGTGAGAGCTCACAGAACAGTCTTTTCATAACGCTGCAGTATTTTAAATTATGGCAATTGGAAACTATTAATCCTGTTTTTAAGCATATATTTTTAACACTTCTGTGATTTTCTGGAGACCTTGAACTTTCTTTTGATTTGTAGGGAAATCTTCCATCCCTCTCACTGGCTCCATTCTGTGCATTTCTTGATTCACAGTCAATGGCCTAGGTCAGAATAAGGGATAATGATATGAGACTTGAAATGCTTCATGGGTCTTGCCCATCTTTTTACCTGAGACACCTTGTAGATTTCTTAGTCGCCATCTCAACAGATATTTCATAGGTAAGCCCCCCAGTGACAGCAATCAGATTCTTTTGAAATTCATTTGAAATGGAAGACCATCCTATTTTGGCAGGTTAGAAGTCTCAGGATGTTCAGGAGAAGCCATCCTTGTATTCAAGTAACCGTCATGCACAGCCCAGGACTGGCATTTGGGAGGAGGTTGGTAAGTTCTCACGAATCTCCTTCACAGCAAATACCAAGAACAGAACCTGTTGGTAGATCTTTGGAACAGTCCTAAAGGAAGAATCACATCAGGTATGACACAAATATTCAGTGCTCCTGGTACATTTTAAAGTGTATTCCCACTGCTCATCTCATGGATGATAAAGCTCATCTTTATGGCTACCAATCTTGATCCTCTTTGATCTGAGATTGCAAATGCCTTAACAGTCCAGGTGCTCGGGAGCAACAGCCGCAGAAGGCCATTGCTTTCACATCCTACAAGTGAACTCCCAAAGGCACCTGGTGGGCCACTGCGAGTAGCAGAGAGATGGACTCTGGTCTGATCCAGCTGGCTTGTTCTTATGTTCTTATGTTCTTATGTTCATGACTGCAGATATATTAAGGATACAAGTTTAAACTTTCTCAACCTCACATATGTGAGAAAGAGTTCTTTGAAAATCTTTTATATGCTACAGTTCTTGGAAGACTTTTGATAATCTTAATGTATAGGCTGTACTTTCTCTTTGGCTGTTTCCGCACGGAGGTGAAAGGGGTCGGATCGGCGTAGTCCACGCCGACCCAACCCCTCTGGGACCATTCACATGAACAGTCCCAGAATCAGCCGAGACGACGGCGCAGAGCTGCGCCATCGTCAGATCAACTTAGCGGTCCTGCAGCCCTCCAACACGTCGCCAAGGCCAAGGGACATGCCCCCCTACCCTGCACGACCGCTCCAGAGTCACAGGGCAAAGGGGGCGTGTCCCCAGGCCTCGGTGACGTGCCGGAGGGCCGCAGGACAGGTAAGTCGCCTGGTCGTGGGGGAAGGGAAGGCGCCTGGAAGCCACCGTTTCCCATAAACCTCGCTTGCCAAGCGAGGTTGGGAAACGGCGGCTTTGCGCCGGTCGGGCGGCGCGAGGGCGGCGCGGCTGCAAAGCAGCTGCACCCCCTATGCAAATGGTTCCATGGGGACGGTGTTTTTGCCGTCCCCAGGGCGCCATAATCCGCCTGTGCGGAAAGGGCCAGATAGTTTAAAACAGAATAGGAAATATGAAATAACAGGGAATTGGAATGGATCTTAACTTATAGCAACCATCAAAAGATGGATCAAACCTAAAAAAAAATAAATCATCATATATATTCCAAAATCTGCCTAAGGATGCAAAGAAGTGTTGTATTAAAGCAGGGGAGGGTGGGTGTTTGATGTTTTAGTAAATCAAACATGCTCATAATGGGAGGTATGATTGAAAGAATTAGTAGAATACACAATAGAAAACTGGAGTAGGAAATACCACAGTTTAAAAACATTTTTTTAAAATAAGACAATAGTCATTATATCTTGAAATAAAATTGAGACAGCTACGCCATTGGTTATATAAGCTATTTTTGAAGATTATGGCTTCATCTAAAATGTATTATTAATTGTATTATTTTAAAAAGGGATAAGTTTTATCTTACACGTCTTCTTCTTCCATTTTCATTTTGGGATAATGCCTGAAAGATATTTCACCAAATAGACTAGCAAGAAATGAACCCATGGCTCCAATGATTTGGTCTCCAAACTGATAATTGTCATACTTCACCTTGCTAGGGTCTATCATGGTACATAAGACACCAGGTGCAGCTTTTATAGTTGGAAGAACATGCAATATGAAAATTAAGAGCAACTGAAATACTATTGCCATTTCAGAGGAATCTAAATGTACCATGCACAGTTTTTATCAGCCAGCTTCAAGCCAAGTTACCAACTGATCATTTTCTTTGACTTCAATAAGAAGTAATTGGCAAAGATTTCGCTGGTATACTCCAATCTGTTTCCAGTCCATCAGCAAAGAGATGAGTGGAAGAGGGGTATTTTATATAAAATTTCTGCTCTGAGTTGTTGATTGTGTAAGAGGCCTTGAACTATGCCTTCAGGATCTGACACAACATAAGAACATAAGAACATAAGAACAAGCCAGCTGGATCAGTCCATCTAGTCCAGCTCTCTGCTACTCGCAGTGGCCCACCAGGTGCCATTGGGAGCTCACATGCAGGATGTGAAAGCAATGGCCTTCTGCGGCTGTTGCTCCCGAGCACCTGGACTGTTAAGGCATTTGCAATCTCAGATCAAAGAGGATCAAGATTGGTAGCCATCAATCGACTTCTCCTCCATAAATCCGTCCAAGCCCCTTTTAAAGCTAGAGAAAGTATATTTAGTTATTTGGAATAATCACAGTATTTAAGTCAACTGTCCAGATCATAGAGTTGGATGAGGCCTTGTTCATAGGAGAAAGCTAGAAGAAAACGAGTTTTTTTTGTTTTCTGTGTGTGTCGAACTCAGAGGTCCCCAACCTCTTTCAACAGGTGATTTGTTTGTTTTTCCAGACCCCATTTTGCATAATCTTCTTGAAAAACTTTCCCTAACTGGGTATATGTAAACTAAAAACATTCCTGGTGTAAGAAAAAAAAATCTCATCTCTTTTCTTTAAAAGTGGTTTATTATTCTCCCATCTTATAATAACTTTGTATGTTAACCATTTGGCGTTTCCAAAATGTTGATTTATTTAAAGGGATTCTGTTCTGGAGAGCCACATATATTTTGAATTTGTATTTTTCCCAGATTTTTTAAACAGCATTTCTAATTATATGTTTGTTAAAGTTTTGAACTTTTTTAAAGAGAAGGCCACAAATATTCATGCCAGCCTTCATCTAAATCAAATTCTTCCAAGTCAAAAAGTCTTGGATCCTTTAGTGTAATCCATTCATTTGTCAGCTCAGTACACATGCCTCATAATAAGTCAGAACACATGCCTCATAATAAGTCAATAACAATAACTCAGTACACATGCCTCATAATAAGTCAGAAAATCCAGCAAGACAAATGATTTATATCATATAAATATATTTGATTCTAGGCTTTTTGTCCTGCCAGATAAAGTTACACAGATCTTTTTTCCATGCTAGTAATATTTTTTCATTGCTAAGGTTTGGTAAGTTTTGAAATAGAAGTAACATCTTAGGGAGTATGTTCATTTTAATTATAGATATCCCCAATGAAAAGATAGATTTAGGTTTTCCCATCTATTAAGGTCCTGTTTAATCTCTTTCTATTTCTTTTCATAATTGTGTTTGAATAGTTGGTTATTCTTCTTTCCCAATGTAATTCTGAGGTAATTAATTCTCTTTTCTGATTGTATTCCAGATATCTCCATTTTTTTCTTCAAATTGAGGTAAGTTTAATGACAACAGTCTAAATTTATTTTTATTTAGCTTGAAACCTGCTAGACTGCCATACTCTTTCAACATTTGTAATTTTGGGAGAATTTTTCCCACAGGCTCATCAATAAACAAAACAACGTCATCAGCAAAAACTTTGTATTTATATTGTGCTCTCCTTGTTTTACTGCCCTCAAAAATATCCCCTTGATTGATTGAGTTGAGTCATATTTCCAAGACTGAGTTAAATAATAATGGGGGAAGGGGGCAACCTTACCTAGTTTCTTTCCCAATATCAAATTGGCTAGATAATGAAATGTTAACCTTTCATTGCGCTTTTTGTTTGTTGTATATTTTGTCTATAAAGCCTTCTCTTATTCACAGATCTTGAAGTAATTCCTTCAGAAATACCCAGTTGATATTATCAAAGGTCTTTTCCACATTGATAAATAAGAGAGTAAATGATAAATAAGAGAGCAAACTTGGGAAGCCAATTAGCCATTCAATGATGTCTAGTACCTCTCTCATATATTCTCTCTCATATATCTGTTATTAATGAAACCTGTTGGGTCCCGATTTATATAATTAAGAATAATTCTCTGGAGTCTAGCAGCTAAAATGGCAGTAAAAAAATTGTAGTCAACATTTAGAAGAGAGATTGGCCTGAAGTCTTTTGGTTGGGGAATAGAGGAACCAGTTTTATGTAATAGAGTAATATATGCCATTTCCCAAGATTCTGGCATTTTCCCCCAACTCCAGTATGTCATTCATTATTTTTACTAATTCTGGGGCTAATTCTTCTTTAAATACCCATAAAATCATAAGGGCCATCAAGTCCAACCCCCTGCAATGCAGGAACACACAAACACAAAATCAAAGCACTCCCGACATATGTTCATCCAGCCTCTGTTTAAAAATCTTCAAAGAAGGTGACTGCACAACTCTCCAAGGCAGTGAATTCCACTGTCAAACAGCCCTGACAGTCAGGAAGTTCTTCCTAATGTTTAGGTGAAATTTCTTTTCCTGCACCTTGAATCCATTACTCCATGTCCAAGTCTCTGAGGCAGCAGAAAACAAGCTTGCTCCCTCTTCGACATGGCATCGCTTCAAATATTTAAGCGTAGTTATCATGTCCCCAATTTAACCTATGCTTCTCCAAACTAAACATCCCCAGCTCCCTACGCCTCTCTTTGTGGGGCATGAACTCCAGACCTCTTACCATTTTTGTTGCCCTCCTCTGGATCCATTCCAGCTTGTCAATATCATTCTTGAATTGTCATGTACACAATATTTCAGGTGTGGGTCTAACCAATACAGAATAGAGAGGTATAATTACATCCCTATGGACATAACAAAAAAGCCTTTTTTGTTGTTTTTAACCTCTCTGGCCAACTTATTGTGGGCTTTAGCTTTTCTGACTTTCTCCCTGGTTTTTTGTTTGAATTCATCTTTGGTGATTTCCTGTCATTTCCATTTTTTTCTACATGTCCTTTTTAAATCCTATCTCAGTTGAAAGTTCTTTAGAAAGCCATCCTGGTTTCCTTAGATACCTCCCATTTTTTCTACTCATTGGAATTGTTTGAAATTGTGCCCTCAAGATTTCACTTTTATGAAATTCCCAGTCATCATACACTTTTATGTATGAAATTCCCAGTCATCATACTCTCTTCTCTTTTAGTATTTTTGACCACAGGATTGCACCCAATAGATGCCTA